>NW_026713080.1:0-8599 GCF_030625045.1 Achroia grisella
GCTCGAGACATGCCGTGAAGAGCCCTCTCAGCTGGGGCTCTAGCTCCTTCAGAGCCAGGACGAGAGCTCGACCAGGAACTCCGTCGGGTCCGGGCGCCGTGTTCTTAGCCCGGAGCCGCGACACGGCCGCTCTCGTCTCTGCTTGCGTCACCTCGGGGACATCGGTGCTCTCCTCTTCGGAGAGAGTCTGTGGCCGAGGGTGAAGCCATCGTCGGGGGAACGTGTCCCGCTCGCTCAGGGAAGAGCGCCAATACGACCGCCCCTAGCAGCTGGGGCTGCATGCTCTGCACCAGTGGAGGCGCCCATGCACGCAGCTTGCCCCGTACCCAACGGTAGGGGCGGCCCCACGGATCCCGATCCAGGGACCCCAGCAGCTCCTCCCTGGCACGCGACTTAGAATCGCCGATGGCCAGCCACAGAGTCTCCTTGGACGCTGTACACCTCATACAGCGCGTCCTCCTCGGCGGAAACCCGTCGACGTCGTCTCCGGTATCGTGTGTACTGGCGGCGAGCCGCAACGCACGCGATGCGCAACTGCGCAATCTCGGCGGTCCACCAGTACACCTGGCGCCTTGCGGACTGTTGGCGGACGCGGGGCATGGACGCGTCGCAGATCTGCGTCATCGCCCCGCGAAACCGCAGCGCCACCGCTTCGACGTCGACGGGGCCGTCCGTCGCCGACTCCCAAATCCAGGACTGGACTAAGGCAGCTTCCTCGAGCAGTTCCTTGTCGATGCACTTAAGCGCCCAGCGCGGGCCGTCGTTGATCGGGGCTGTTGGATGGCGGCCGCTCGCGGTCTGGGCAGAGACGTCGAACCGGATATACCTGTGGTCCGACAGCGTCTCCACCTCCACGGCGACACGCCAGTCGCGGACTCGGCTGGCGACAGAGGGGCTAGCGAACGAGACGTCCACTATCGACCCGCCCCGCTGCCGCACGCACGTGTATTCCGAGCCCCGATTCAGGACGACCAGACCGGTCGTCACCGCCCACTCTTCCACCTCGCCCCGAGGGTCAGTGACTGGAGATCCCCATGCCGATGACTTGGCGTTGAGATCACCCAGTACCAGAACGGGACGAGGGTGATGGCGACCTACGACGGCGCCCAGCTCGACAAGGAAACTCTCGAAGTCGGCGAGACTCTTGTTGGGGGAGAAATACGCCCCCACAATGGCGATGCCGCCCGAGACCGCAGCAACCCAGCCACGGCCCCGAGACGGGTCGGTCAGAGTCCCGCCAATAATGGCCACCAAACCGTCAGCGCACCCCAGCCAGTTGTCACGGGCGGGGATGAAGTACGGCTCGGCGACCACAGCCACGTCAATCGACCACTCCGCCATACTCTGGAGCAGAAGATCCTGAGCTCTGGCGCAGTGGTTAATATTGCCCTGGAGGAAATGGAGTTGTGCCATTATTGACAGTCCATTCCCTCGGCAACAGTCCTGGACCGGGAGTCGGCCGCGGAGTTACTGGCCTGCGGGGGTGGCGAGGTTTCCCCGGCAGGCTTAGAGCTCCTCTTCTTGTTCTTTTTTCTCCTCGTTTGGGCCTTGTTGGTGGCGGGTGCACCACAGGCCCCTCCGCCCACTTTGTGTCCCGCCGGTTTCCCTGCAGCCGAGCAAAGGCTGCAGTTGAGCGCTGCGGAACACTGGGTCGCTTTGTGGCCGGGCTGACCGCAGCGATAGCAAAGATCACTGCGGTCGATCTCGGCGGTGCATTTTGCCCGGACGTGCCCCTTCTCCAGGCACCGGAAGCACCGCAAAGCCCGGGGCTGCAGGAGTTTCACCCTCGCTGCAACCCAGCCAACCAGCAATCTGCCACTATCGGCGATCTTTTTCGCCGACGCTACAGGGCACCGAACCCAGACTACGCCGAGTCCGGTAGCGTCAACGCGTATGTCGCCGGCCCGCACCTTGTCCGGCGGACACTCTCCGCCACGAGCAACGGCCGCCGCCACCTCCTCAGAGGTCACGGAGTCGTCCAGGCCAGCAATCCGCACTTCTGCGGTTTTCATTGGCCTGGAGACCCGGACGTCCTCTGGGTTGAGGACCTCCTTCATTTTGGCGGCCAGAGCGTCCGCCTTCTCGACGCTGTCGCTCGCAGCACCAGCCACCTCAAACAGCCGCGCACCCGTGGCAGCCTGTCTGAGGGTGACGGACTGGAGGCCAAGATCTGCCAATTTTATCTTGGCCTTGGCCTCGGCAATCACCGACTGGTACGTAACGCCGCGCTCCGCAGCTCCGGGCTGGAGCGTTAGCGTAACAGCCTCAGAACGAGGCGCACGTATCGCCGGCGCATTGCGACCGCCGGTCTTTTTGGCAGTCCGTCGCGCAGGCTGCGCAACTGCGGCGCGCGCTGCTGCTGGTGCCGCGGCCTTTTTGACGGCCTTGCGGGCTTTCTTGCGGCCCACGACTTTCGCCCAAGTCTCGCCCTTGGACCCGGCAGACGTGGGCTGAACACTCGACGGGGTTCCCTCCACGGGCTTTTCAACACCCTCCGCGGGCTTCCCCTTTTGAGGCGCAGGTCTCGGCGGCTCCTCCGTCCTCCGTTTGTCCGCCGCTAATGTCGGCCGGAGGATTGGCTCCTGCGGAAGGCGCCGAGAGATGGCCTCGATGCGAGCGTTCATCATGCTCCCGCACTGGAGCATGCAGAGCCGAACAATGCGCTCGACCTCATCGTCGGTGTGCGCGCTTGTCGGTCCCGGTGCGGGAGTGGGAGTCGCCATGGGCGGAGTGGCGACGGCGGCAGATTGTGGCTGCTGCTGCTCGCTCAGCGCAGCCACTTGCCGCCGGAGATCCTCCAGATCTCTTCGGAGGCGGCTGTTCTCCTCCTGCAACTTAGTGACCTCGTCTGAGGCCGTTCGGTTGAGGAGGTCTCCAACCGCCTCCTTGATGTCGGCGGCTGCCTCCTTGAGGGCGCGGGTGAATGTGCCCTTCAGGTTGCCGGACTGCGTGGCAACCTTCAGGACGACATCCACGCCGCCCAACACTTGTTGGCTTAACGCCACCGCCGACATCTCCCCTGAAGCCGCCAAAGCGGCACGTCGCTCGCGGGCGCGTCGGGCCATCTCTGTCACCTCATCGACCGCGACCGCCCTCCGCTGCTCTCTTTTGGCGGCGTTGAGCTCTGCTTTCGTGCTTCCTAGGGAAACACAGCTCACGCCGCCAGGGTCCTCGCTCCTGACCCCAACATCACTCTCTTCGCTGGCCGCCGGAGTAGCGGAGCGCAGAAACCGCCCCCGCGAATCCCTCGGCGGCCGCAAAGAGGCCCCCCTCCTGTTGGTGCCGGTTTTCGGCCCCGCCGAGCTGTCGGCACTTTTGGGGCCGATAGGTCCTCCTCGCTTGAGGATAGGCCTATCGACCCATCTCGGTCCGAGACTTCATCGCGCGGACGCTTCCTCCAAAATCTGGAGGCAGTTCCGCGCGACTCCCCGTCGGACAGGACCACACTGCACGGTCTGCAGCCCCCTGGCTCAAGACCGTGCCAAGATTGGTGCTTCCAGTAGCACTATCAGCAGCAGAATCCTCATGGACTTCCTCCGCCCGGGGAAAGGCGGAGGGGTATGCCGGACTCTTACCGGCTAAAACCCCCCGGTGTCCTCCTTACACGTGGGCGCGGGGCCGCGGGAATCCAAATTCTTCCGCAGCCCCGCACTGGTGCTGGCCCGCCTTGCGGGCCTCGCCTCGGGCACGGGGGTGAGGTGTTAAACTCCCCCGTGCATCGTCTCGGAGGCGCGCGCCGACACCCGCGCACGCCATCACCTCGGGTCTATGGAATAGGGGGCGGGGACTTCCCCAAGTCCCGCGCCCCTGGACCCATTCATGGGGGCTGGAAGAGGGCGTTGTCCGCCCTTCTCCTGCGCCCGGTGCGCCTACTGCGGGCGGGGAAGGGAGTCGAGATCTCCCTCTCCCGCTCCGCAGTTTCCTTCTGCGACATCACGTCCTCGCAGAAGGACACCACCGCGTCCCACGACTCCGCGCTGTCGACCATCTTGCGTACGACGGCCGGCAGCGACAGATCGCCTCCTATTTCGTTTGTGAGGGCACGGCGCTGCTCCTCCCAAGCTATACACTCGGCGAGCGTGTGTTGCGCCGTGTCCTCCCCGCAATGGACGCAGTGGTGGCACCGAGCGTCCGGCTCCCTGTCTATGCGGCACAGGTACTTGCCGAAGCATCCGTGCCCAGATAGCACCTGCGTCACCCTGAACGACAGGGAGCCGTGCTTCCTCCCGAGCCAGTCGTCGAGTACTGGCCGGATCGCCTCGACGGTAGCGAGGCCGGCGGTAGGGCGCAGAAGCCTTTGCCGCCATTCCGCCACCAAGACCTGACGGAGCTCTTCTCGGCGTCGCTCGATCTGCCGCTGAATCGGCGTCGAGCCCCGTGCGCGCTCTTCCTCGCGCCATCGATACAATGACGCGAGTACTTTCGCCTCTAGGTCCCAGGGCGGGGATCCGGCCAGAACGCAAGCCGCCTCGTAGGAAATCGTGCGATACCCGCGGACGACTCTAACGGCCATCGCCCTCTGCGGTTTGCGCAGAATGGCGAGGGTGTTGGCCGTCAAGTCCATCGCCCACACAGGGGCCCCATAGAGGGCCATGGACCGCACGATCCCCGCGTACAACCGCCTACAGGCGGCGCTCGGGCCCCCCAAGTTGGGAAGCAACGTTGAAAGCGCGCCCGCAGCGCCCATCAGCTTGGGCGCCAGTCGCCGGAAGTGAGGCCCGAATTCCCATCGGCTGTCGAGCACCAATCCCAGGTACTTCATGGTGGACTCGACAGCTATGCGGGTCCCACCGACCACGATGTGCGATCCCGGCGCCGGCGCACGCCGGGGGCCATGAAACACCATGGCCTCCGACTTGTTCAGGGCCACCTCCAGGCCCAGGCGCCGGATGCGGTTCACCACCTGTGACACCGCAGCCGTAGCTTTCAACGTCGCTTCCCTGTGCGAGCTCCCCCGGGCAGTCACTAGCGTGTCATCCGCATAGCACGTCAAGTCAGCGCCCGGCGGGAGTTCGCCTCGCAGCACCCAGTCGTAACCGATGTTCCACAGGAGCGGCCCCAAAACCGAACCCTGTGGAACACCGCAAGATACGAGGTGCCGACCTGCACCGTCACGTCCCCGATATATGACGCATCTACCCTCTAGGAAAGCCCCTACTGTGCGGCGGAGGTAGGAAGGCACGCGATGGTAACTTAGTGCCTCCCTAATACAACTCCAGGGTAGGGTGTTAAATGCGTTGGAGATGTCGAGAGACACCGCCAGCACCACCCCACCCTGGGACACCGTCTCCTCCGCCAGGGTCCTCACGCGCATGATGGCGTCTATGGTGGAGCGCCCCTGACGAAACCCGAACTGGTTGTCGTCCAGGTTCGGCCCCTCTCTGCACAAGTGGCTGACGAGGCGATTCGCGATAATGCGCTCGAAAAGTTTGCCCGCCTCGTCGAGCAGCACTATGGGCCGGTACGCGGACGGTGAGTCCGCTGGGCGCCCCTCCTTCCTGAGCAGAACCAACTTCCCCTACTTCCACACACTGGGAAACTGACCCTGCTCGAGACATGCCGTGAAGAGCCCTCTCAGCTGGGGCTCTAGCTCCTTCAGAGCCAGGACGAGAGCTCGGCCAGGAACTCCGTCGGGTCCGGGCGCCGTGTTCTTAGCCCGGAGCCGCGACACGGCCGCTCTCGTCTCTGCTTGCGTCACCTCGGGGACATCGGTGCTCTCCTCTTCGGGAGAGTCTGTGGCCGAGGGTGAAGCCATCGTCGGGGGAACGTGTCCCGCTCGCTCAGGGAAGAGCGCCAATACGACCGCCCCTAGCAGCTGGGGCTGCATGCTCTGCACCAGTGGAGGCGCCCATGGACGCAACTTGCCCCGTACCCAGCGGTAGGGGCGTCCCCACGGATCCCTATCTAGGGACCCAAGCAGCTCCTCCCTGGCACGCGACTTTGAGTCGGCGATGGCCCGCCACAGAGTCTCCTTGGACGTGCGGTACGCTTGGTACAGCGCGTCCTCCTCGACGGGATCCCGTCGACGTCGTCTCCGGTATCGTGTGTACTGGCGGCGAGCCGCAACGCACGCGATGCGCAACTGCGCAATCTCGTCCGTCCACCAGTACACCTGGCGCCTTGCGGACTGTGGGCGGACGCGGGGCATGGACGCGTCACAAATTTGCGTCATCGCCCCGCGAAATCGCAGTGCCATCGCCTCGACGTCGACGGGGCCGGTCGTCGTCGACTCCCAGTTCCAGGACTGGACTAAGGCAGCTTCTTCGAGTATTTCCCTGTCGATGCGCTTGAGCGCCCAGCGCGGGCCGTCGTTAATCGGGGCTGTTGATTGGCGGCCGCTCGCGGTCCGGGCAGAGACGTCGAACCGGATATACCTGTGGTCCGATAGCGTCTCCACCTCCACAGCGACACGCCAGTCGCGGACTCGGCCGGCGGCAGAGGGGCTAGCAAACGAGACGTCCACTATCGACCCGCCCCGCTGCCGCACGCAGGTATATTCCGAACCCCGATTCAGGACGACCAGACCGGTCGTCACCGCCCACTCTTCCAGCACCTCGCCCCGAGGGTCAGTGACCGGAGATCCCCACGCCGATGACTTGGCGTTGAGATCCCCGAGCACCAGAACGGGGCGAGGGTGATGGCGGCCTACGACGGCGCCCAACTCGACAAGGAAACCCTCGAAGTCGGCGAGACTCTTGTTGGGGGAGAAATACGCCCCCACAATGACGATGCCGCCCGAGACCGCAGCAACCCAGCCACGGCCACGAGACGGGTCGATCAGAGTCCTGCCAATAATGGCCACCAAACCATCAGCGCATCCCAACCAGTTGTCACGGGCAGGGATGAAGTATGGCTCGGCGACCACAGCGACGTCAATCGACCACTCTGCAATGCTCTGGACTAGGAGGTCCTGAGCTCTGGCACAGTGGTTGATGTTGCCCTGGAGGAAATGGAGTTGTGCCATTATTGACAGTCCATTCCCTCGGCAACAGTCCTGGACCGGGAGTCGGCCGCGGAGCTACTGGCCTGCGGGGGTGGCGAGGTTTCCCCGGCAGGCTTAGAGCTCCTCTTCTTTTTCTTGGCCTTGCTGGCAGGCGCGCCACAGGCCCCTCCGCCCACTTTGTGTCCCGCTGGCTTCCCCACAGCCGAACACAAGCAGCAGTTTGGCGCCGCGGAACACTGGGCCGCCTTGTGGCCGGGCTGACCGCAACGATAACAGAGGTCGCTGCGGTCAATCTCGGCGGTGCATTTTGCCCGGACGTGCCCCTTCTCCAGGCACCGGAAGCACCGCAAAGCCCGGGGCTGCAGGAGTTTCACCCGCGCTGCAACCCAGCCAATCAGCAACCTGCCACTTTCAGCGATTTTCTTCGCTGACGCCACGGGGCACCGAATCCAGACCACGCCGAGTCCAGAGGCGTCAGCGCGTATATCGCCGGCCCGCACATTGTCTGGCGGACACTCACCACTTCGGGCAGCGGCCGCCACCACCTCCTCGGTGGTCACGGAGTCGTCCAGACCAGCAATCCGCAGCTCTGCGGTTTTCATTGGCCTGGAGACCCGGACGTCCTCCGGATTGAGGACCTCCCTAATTTTGGCGGCCAGAGCGTCCGCCTTTTTGGCACTGTCGCTTACAGCACCTGGCACCTTGAACAGCCGCGCACCCGTGGCAGCCTGTCTGAGGGTGACGGACTCGAGGCCAAGATCGGGTAGTTTGATCTTGGCCTTGGCCTCGGCAATGACAGACTGGTACGTTACGCCACGCTCCGCGGCCCCCGGCTGTAGCGTAAGCGTAACAGCCTCAGAACGAGGCGCACGTATCGCCGGCGCATTGCGACCGCCGGTCTTTTTTGGCAGTCCGTCGCGCAGGCTGCGCAACTGCGCGCGCGCTGCTGCTGGTGCCGCGGCCTTTTTGGCGGCTTTGCGGGCTTCTTGCGGCCCACGACTTTCGCCCAGGTCTCACCCTTGGACCCGGCAGTCGTGGGCTGAACACTCGACGGGGTTCCCCGTCCGCCGCTAATGTCGGCCGGAGGATTGGTCCTGCGGAAGGCGCCGAGAGATGGCCTCGATGCGAGCGTTCATCATGCTCCCGCACTGGAGCATGCAGAGCCGGACAATGCGCTCGACCTCTTCGTCGGTGTGCGCGCTTGTCGGTCCCGGTGCGGGAGTGGGAGTCGCCATGGGCGGAGTGGCGACGGCGGCAGATTGTGGCTGCTGCTGCTCGCTCAGCGCAGCCACTTGCCGCCGGAGATCCTCCAGATCTCTTCGGAGGCGGCTGTTCTCCTCCTGCAACTTAGTGACCTCGTCTGAGGCCGTTCGGTTGAGGAGGTCTCCAACCGCCTCCTTGATGTCGGCGGCTGCCTCCTTGAGGGCGCGGGTGAATGTGCCCTTCAGGTTGCCGGACTGCGTGGGCAACCTTCAGGACGACATCCACGCCGCCCAACACTTGTTGGCTTAACGCCACCGCCGACATCTCCCTGAAGCCGCCAAAGCGGCATCGCCGCTCGCGGGCGCGTCGGGCCATCTCTGTCACCTCATCGACCGCGACCGCCCTCCGCTGCTCTTTGGCGGCGTTGAGCCTGCTTTCGTGCTCGTAGGGAAA